>NC_069503.1:327950087-327957587 GCF_027579735.1 Bombina bombina
AAGCAGAAATCTGTCCTTTTAGAGAACTCGCTGACAATCCCTTATCCAAGCCTTCTTGGAGAAAGGAGAGGATTTTAGGAATTTTAATCTTACTCCAGGAAAATCCCTTGGATTCACACCAACAGATATATTTTTTCCATATTTTATGGTAAATCTTTCTAGTTACAGGTTTTCTGGCTTGGACCAGAGTATCTATCACTGAATCTGAAAACCCACGCTTGGATAAAATCAACGTTCAATTTCCAAGCAGTCAGCTGCAGAGAAACTAGATTTGGATGTTCGAATGGACCTTGTACTAGAAGATCCTGTCTCAAAGGTAGCTTCCATGGTGGAGCCGATGACATATTCACCAGGTCTGCATACCAAGTCCTGCGCGGCCACGCAGGAGCTATCAGAATCACTGAGGCCTTCTCCTGTTTGATCCTGGCTACAAGCCTGGGAAGGAGAGGGAACGGTGGAAACACATAAGCTAGGTTGAACGACCAAGGCGCCACTAATGCATCCACTAGAGTCGCCTTGGGATCCCTGGATCTGGACCCGTAGCAAGGAACCTTGAAGTTCTGATGGGACGCCATCAGATCCATGTCTGGAATGCCCCATAATTGAGTCAACTGGGCAAAAACCTCCGGGTGGAGTTCCCACTCCCCCGGATGGAAAGTCTGACGACTCAGATAATCCGCCTCCCAGTTGTCTACTCCTGGGATGTGAATTGCAGATAGGTGGCAGGAGTGATACTCCGCCCATTTGATGATTTTGGATACCTCTCTCATCTCCAAGGAACTCCTTGTTCCCCCCTGATGGTTGATGAAAGCTACAGTCGTCATATTGTCTGACTGGAATTTATGAATCCGGGCTTCGCTAGTTGAGGCCAAGTCCGGAGAGCATTGAATATCGCTCTCAGTTCCAGGATGTTTATCGGGAGAAGAGACTCTTCCCGAGACCATAGACCCTGAGCTTTCAGGGAATCCCAGACCGCGCCCCAGCCTAATAGACTGGCGTCTGTCGTGACAATGACCCACTCTGGTCTGCGGAAACTCATTCCCTGAGACAGGTGATCCTGGGACAACCACCAACGGAGTGAGTCTCTGGTCATCTGGTCTACTTGAATCTTTGGAGACAAGTCTGCATAGTCCCCATTCCACTGATTGAGCATGCACAGTTGTAATGGTCTTAGATGAATTCGAGCAAAAAGGAACTATGTCCATTGCTGCAACCATCAACCCTACTACTTCCATGCACTGAGCTATGGAAGGCTGCAGAATAGAGTGAAGAACTTGACAAGCGTTTAGAAGCTTTGACTTTCTGACTTCTGTCAGGAAGATCTTCATTTCTAAAAAATCTATTATTGTTCCCAAAAAGGGAACTCTTGTCAACGGAGACAGGGAACTCTTTTCTACGTTCACCTTCCACCCGTGAGATCTGAGAAAGGCTAGAACAATGTCTGTATGAGCCTTTGCCTTGGAAAGAGACGACGCTTGAATTAGAATGTCGTCCAGATAAGGTGCCACTGCAATGCCCCTTGGTCTTAGAACCGCCAGAAGGCACCCAAGCACCTTTGTGAAAATTCTGGGAGCAGTGGCTAGCCCGAATGGGAAAGCCACAAACTGATAATGTTTGTCCAGAAAGGCGAACCTTAGGAACTGATGATGATCTTTGTGGATAGGAATATGTAGATACGCATCCTTTAAATCCACGGTAGTCATATATTGACCCTCCTGGATTGTAGGTAAAATTGTTTGAGTGGTTTCCATTTTGAACGATGGAACTCTGAGAAATTTGTTTAGAATTTTTAAATCCAGAATTGGTCTGAAAGTTCCCTCTTTTTTGGGAACTACAAACAGGTTTGAGTAAAACCCCTGACCTTGTTCCACAGCTGGAACTGGGTGTATCACTCACTCACACAGGTCTTCTACACAATGTAAGAATGCCTGTCTCTTTATTTGGTTTGAAGATAAGTGAGACATGTGGAACCTTCCCCTTGGGGGTAGTTCCTTGAATTCTAGAAGATAACCCTGAGAGACTATTTCTAGTGCCCAGGGATCCTGAACATCTCTTGCCCAAGCCTGAGCAAAGAGAGAGAGTCTGCCCCCTACTAGATCCGGTCCCGGATCGGGGGCTACCCCTTCATGCTGTCTTGGTAGCAGCAGCAGGCTTCTTGGCCTGTTTACCCTTGTTCCAGCCTTGCATTGGTTTCCAAGCTGGTTTAGTCTGGGAAGCGTTACCCTCTTGTCTAGAGGCTGCAGAGTTGGAAGCCGGTCCGTTCCTGAAATTGCGAAAGGAACGAAAATTGGACTTATTCTTAGCCTTGAAAGGACTATCTTGTGGGAGGGCATGGCCCTTTCCCCCAGTGATGTCTGAAATAATTTCTTTCAATTCTGGCCCAAAAAGGGTCTTACCTTTGAAAGGGATATTAAGCAATTTTGTCTTGGAAGAAACATCTGCCGACCAAGACTTTAGCCAGAGCGCTCTACGCGCCACAATTGCAAACCCTGAATTTTTCGCCGCTAATCTCGCTAACTGCAAAGCGGCGTCTAAAATAAAGGAATTAGCTAACTTAAGTGCGTGAATTCTGTCCATGACCTCCTCATACGGAGTCTCCCTACTGAGCGACTTTTCCAGTTCCTCGAACCAGAACCACGCCGCTGTAGTGACAGGAATAATGCACGAAATAGGTTGAAGAAGGAGGTAACCTTGCTGTACAAAAATCTTTTTAAGCAAACCCTCCAATTTTTTATCCATAGGATCTTTGAAAGCACAATTGTCCTCAATGGGAATGGTTGTGCGTTTGGCTAGTGTAGAAACCGCCCCCTCGACCTTAGGGACTGTTTGCCATGTGTCCTTCCTTGGTCGACCATGGGGAACAATTTCTTAAATATAGGAGGAGGGGCAAAAGGTATGCCTGGCTTCTCCCACTCCTTATTCACTATGTCCGCCACCCTTTTAGGTATTGGAAAGGCATCAGGGTGCACCGGGACCTCTAGGAACTTGTCCATCTTGCACAATTTTTCTGGGATGACCAGATTGTCACAATCATCCAGAGTAGATAGCACCTCCTTAAGTAATGCGCGGAGATGCTCTAATTTAAATTTAAATGTCACAACATCAGGTTCTGCCTGCTGAGAAATTCTTCCTGTATCAGAAATTTCTCCATCTGACAAACCCTCCCTCACTGCCACTTCAGACTGGTGTGAGGGTATGACAGATAAATTATCATCAGCGCCCTCCTGCTCTACAGTGTTTAAAACTGAGCAATCACGCTTTCTCTGAAATGCTGGCATTTTGGATAAAATATTAGCTATGGAGTTATCCATTACTGCCGTCAATTGTTGCATAGTAACAAGTATTGGCGCGCTAGAAGTACTAGGGGTCGCCTGCGCGGGCATAACTGGTATAGACACAGAAGGAGAGGATGTAGAACTATCCCTACTTCCTTCATCTGAGGAATCATCCTGGGCAACCTTACTAATTGTGACAGTACTGTCCTTACTTTGTTTGGACGCCATGGCACAATTATCACATATATTTGAAGGGGGAACCACATTGGCTTCCATACATACAGAACATGATCTATCTGAAGGTACAGACATGTTAAACAGGCTTAAACTGGTTAATAAAGCACAAAAAACGTTTTTAAACAAAACCGTTACTGTCTCTTTAAATGTTAAACAGGGCACACTTTATTACTGAATATGTGAAAAACTATGAAGGAATTATCCAATCTTTACCAAATTTTCACCACAGTGTCTTAATGCATTCAAAGTATTGCACCCCACTACAGTCCCAGCCACAGCCTTTGTTGCGACTTCACCTATCCCAGGGGGGTATACGATACCAATTCAAGCCTTCTAGGAACGTTTTCAGTGGATACCAGACCCTCACACATGCAGCTGCATGCACTGCACTCAAAAGAAACTGCGCAATAATGGTGCGAAAATTAGGCTCTGCCTACTACAGTGAAAGGCCCTTCCTGACTGGGAAGGTGTCTTAACTAGTGCCTGGCGATAAAAACGTTCCCCAAACAATAAAAGTGTGAAATCTACTTCAAACTTTAAATAACAACTTAAATAAACAATCGATTTAGCCCTTAAGAGTGTCCACCAGTTAACAGCCCATAATTAAGCCCTTTATTTTTTCTGAGTCTAAGAAAATGGCTTACCGATCCCCATGAGGGAAAATGACAGCCTTCCAGCATTACACAGTCTTGTTAGAAAAATGGCTAGTCATACCTTGAGCAGAAAAGTCTGCAAACTGTTCCCCCCAACTGAAGTTCTCTTGGCTCAAGAGTCCTGCGTGGGAACAGCAATTGATTTTAGTTACTGCTGCTAAAATCATACTCCTCTTTTAAACAGAACTCTTCATCTCTTTCTGTTTCAGAGTAAATAGTACATACCAGTACTATTTTAAAATAACAAACTTTTGATAGAAAAATAAAAAACTACAACTAAACACCACATACTCTTCACCATCTCCGTGGAGATGCTACTTGTTCAGAGCGGCAAAGAGAATGACTGGGGGGGCGGAGCCTGAGGAGGGGCTATATGGACAGCTTTTGCTGTGCTCTTTGCCATTTCCTGTTGGGGAAGAGAATATTCCCACAAGTAATGGATGACGCCGTGGACCGGACACACCAATGTTGGAGAAAACTCCCTTTCCCCCAGTGACAGTTGAATTAATAGAATCCAACTGAGAACCAAATAAATTATTACCTTGGAAAGAAAGAGATAGCAATCTAGATTTAGATGTCATATCAGCATTCCAAGATTTAAGCCACAAAGCTCTTCTAGCTAATATAGCTAAAGACATGGATCTAACATCAATTTTGATAATATCAAAAATAGCATCACAAATAAAATGATTAGCATATTGCAGTAAGCAAATAATGCTAGATAAGTCAAAATCCAATTCCTGTTGCGCTAAATTCTCCAACCAGAAAGTTGATGCAGCCGCAACATCAGCCAAAGAAATTGCAGGTCTGAGAAGATGACCTGAATATAAATAGGCCTTCCTTAGATAAGATTCAAGCTTCCTATCTAAAGGATCCTTAAAAGGAAGTACTATCTTCCATAGGAATAGTGGTACGTTTAGCAAGAGTAGAAATAGCCCCATCAACTTTGGGGATTTTTTTCCCAAAACTCTATAGATTTTGCTGGTAAAGGATACAATTTTTTTTAAACCTTCAAGAAGGAATAAAAGAAGTACCTGGCTTATTCCATTCCTTAGAAATCATATCAGAAATAGCCTCAGGAATAGGAAAAACCCCTGGAGAAACCACAGGAGGTTTAAAAACAGAATTTAAACATTTATTAGACTGAACGTCAAGAGGACTGGTTACCTCAATATCCAAAGTAATTAACACTTCTTTTAATAAAGAACACATCTACTTATTTATTTAAAATAGAGTATATTTGTCAGTGTCAATGTCTGAGGAAGGATCTTCTGTATCAGATAGATCCTCATCAGAAGAGGATAAATTATTATGTTGTTGGTCATTTGAAATTTCATCAACTAAATGAGAAGTTTTAAAAGACCTTTTAGGTTTATTAGAAGGTGGAAATGCCGACAAAGCCTTCAGGATAGAATCAGAAACAAATTCTTTAAAATTTACAGTTATATAATGCACATTAGAAGTTGAAGGAACTGCAACTGGCAATGTACTATTACTGATGGATACACTATCTGCATGTAAAAGTTTAACATGACAACTATTACAAATGGCATTCGGCGAAATAATTTCTACAATTTTACAAGAAATGCACTTAGCTTTGGTAGAACCGATGTCAGACAGCAATGTTACAGCAGAAACTTCTGAGGCAGGATCAGATTGAGACATCTTGCAAAATGTAAGGGAAAAAACAACATATAAAGCAAAATTATCTATTTCCTGATATGACAGTTTCAGGAATGGGAAAAAATGAAAATAGCATAGCCCTCTAATAGAAAAAAAGGCAAGAGGCAAACATCAATGGGGTATTGAAATAATGAAAAAGTTTGGCGCCAAGTATGACGCACAACGTAACAAACTTTTTTGGCGCCAAAAATAACCGGAAATGGCACACTTGCGTCACTAATGACGCAACCGTGTGAAAATTGTCGGCGTCAAGCATAACGCCAGAAATGACGAAGTTGCGTCATAGACGTATTTTTTCACGCCAAAAATATTTTTGCGCCAAGAATGACGCAATAAAGTTTAGCATTTGACGCACCCGCGGGCCTAATACTGCCTGCAATTTGCAAGAAGTAGTCAATTGAAAAAAAAGACTAAACCCCAGGTAAGAATTATATTTCTTTAAAAAATGTTTACATTCCCCAAATATGAAACTGACAGTCTGCAGAAGGAAATACATGAACCTGACTCAAGGCAAATATAATTACAATACATATATTTAGAACTTTATATACAGGGAGTGCAGAATTATTAGGCAAGTTGTATTTTTGAGGATTCATTTTATTATTGAACAACAACCATGTTCTCAATGAACCCAAAAAACTCATTAATATCAAAGCTGAATAGTTTTGGAAGTAGTTTTTAGTTTGTTTTTAGTTATAGCTATTTTAGGGGGATATCTGTGTGTGCAGGTGACTATTACTGTGCATAATTATTAGGCAACTTAACAAAAAACAAATATATACCCATTTCAATTATTTATTTTTACCAGTGAAACCAATATAACATCTCAACATTCACAAATATACATTTCTGACATTCAAAAACAAAACAAAAACAAATCAGTGACCAATATAGCCACCTTTCTTTGCAAGGACACTCAAAAGCCTGCCATCCATGGATTCTGTCAGTGTTTTGATCTGTTCACCATCAATATTGCGTGCAGCAGCAACCACAGCCTCCCAGACACTGTTCAGAGAGGTGTACTGTTTTCCCTCCTTGTAAATCTCACATTTGATGATGGACCACAGGTTCTCAATGGGGTTCAGATCAGGTGAACAAGGAGGCCATGTCATTAGATTTTCTTCTTTTATACCCTTTCTTGCCAGCCACGCTGTGGAGTACTTGGACGCGTGTGATGGAGCATTGTCCTGCATGAAAATCATGTTTTTCTTGAAGGATGCAGACTTCTTCCTGTACCACTGCTTGAAGAAGGTGTCTTCCAGAAACTGGCAGTAGGACTGGGAGTTGAGCTTGACTACATCCTCAACCTGAAAAGGCCCCACAAGCTCATCTTTGATGATACCAGCCCAAACCAGTACTCCACCTCCACCTTGCTGGCGTCTGAGTCGGACTGGAGCTCTCTGCCCTTTACCAATCCAGCCATGGGCCCATCCATCTGGCCCATCAAGACTCACTCTCATTTCATCAGTCCATAAAACCTTAGAAAAATCAGTCTTAAGATATTTCTTGGCCCAGTTTTGACGTTTCAGCTTGTGTGTCTTGTTCAGTGGTGGTCGTCTTTCAGCCTTTCTTACCTTGGCCATGTCTCTGAGTATTGCACACCTTGTGCTTTTGGGCACTCCAGTGATGTTGCAGCTCTGAAATATGGCCAA
>NC_069503.1:327962587-327965087 GCF_027579735.1 Bombina bombina
TATACTGCACAAATTTAGAATTTGATTTTTGGAGGTATTTCACTCCACTTAGATCCCTAATTCAAACCTGCCCAGGTTATTCCTCCTGGTCTTTATCAAGGGGGTTCTGTGTGTAGCTGGGGTGTAGTGGTAGCGTTGTATCATGTAAAGTTCTGCAGATTGGATTGCGTACATATTTTGGGGTATCGTTAGTCAAGTGACTCAGTAATCTATGTTTTTTTTAAATACACTGTATGTAACTCTCATTACCTTTGTACATATTGATGCATTTTTCTATTAAGTATGTGTATCTTAGCTTTCCGTATATATCTCGGTAACGAGATTCTATTAAATATTTGCAATTTATAAAAGAGTGCTTTATTCCCTATCTTTTTAAGGTGAATGTACCATGATGTTATTTTCTTTTTTTAAAGTCTCTAGTTTAAGATAATTCATATAGGGTCTGCACCATTTTTGAAATTACTAGACATTCTTTACTTTAAGTAAGTGTTTATCTCATTTATATCGACCATTTGTCCTCTTAAACCTTGTGTGTGTATATATATATATATATATATATATATATATATATATATACACACATATATACACAGTATATATATATATATATATATATATATATATATACACACACACACACACACACATACATACACACACACACACCGATTATCATTGGCTCACCCATGTGTTCAGATAGAATCCAGTAGTGCATTGCTGCTCCTTCATTAAATGATATCAAAAGAATGAAGCAAATTTGATAATAGTAGTAAACGGGAAAGTTGTTTAAAATTGTTTGTTCTACCTAAATCATGAAAGAAAAATGTTGTGTTTCATGTCCCTTTAATAATGAACGTGGTTTGTATTGTTTTATCACTCCTACTTATCAGGACATATTTTCCTATCATACAAATGATGACCAGTTTCACTAAATCTTATGGCTTACATTAAAAAATGGCAGAACTGAAATAAGAAAATCGGATGGTGATTGCAAGAGTTACAGATAATGTCAAATTGTTTGGCATTTAAGCCAAAACCTGTTAAATCACTTAGGGTTCTGAAAAATGTTGCTTGTTCCTTAGGATCTATACACCCCCACACAGATCAGATGTCAATAGGAGACGCTATTACATTGTTACATTAATTCTCAAGTGCTTCACTTGTCATAGGCAGGATAGGTTTTTATTTCTATTCAGTAATTCTAGAGTCTTCAGCCAGTAAAAGAAAATCCTTAGAGTAACTTTAGCATTGTTTTGGTGCATTCATATTTAATATCAAGAATATAGTTATAGAATACACCAATGTTCTTTTATTTATCATGGCCAAGTGCTCTCTCACAAAGGACTAAGATTCTGTGGTCTTATTCTATTTTGGTACAATCTAATATTCATCAGGTTTTATCGTTGACCTTGTTGGAATGCTTCACTAAGAATGCATTATGTTTCTGATCTGTCTACAGTCTCATCATGGCCATAGTTTTAGTTTCTTCTTATACATTGTTTACTGGTATACATGTCGGCAGAGACTTTGTACTGTATTATAGTCCTGATTGAGGGCCAAAACATTGTTGGATGTGGGGTTTCAGGTACAAGAAAAAAACAAATACGGATTTACCGATCTGGGTATTTATGGGAAACTTTTTTGAATTGTATAAGTTTTAGCTATTATATTTATTTATGCTGTAGTCAGAAATGTAAATATATGTACAAAAAAATGAAATCATGATTTGTAGGATCTTACAATTTCAACAGGAGCAATGCTCCTTACAAGTTGCTGAAGAAGAGTCGCTTCACAGTAGGGAAACTTCTTGATACAACCTCGGATAAACTTTTCTTGAAAAACAGGAAAGCCGTCTGTATCTCTCCCTTTTAACAAACTGAAAAGTTTACAAAAGTTCTGATTAGTAAATGTATTCAAAAAGTTTTGTTAGTTCAAATCCTAAATCATTCTTCTTAACATACAAAATTAATTATTTCATATTACTATATCCAGTATATATTACAGATATCAGAAGTGCCTCATACCGACACCCGTCTCATCACTGGGCTTGCTAAAAGCACTTGCTTTCTATCTAAATTTTGCTTTGCATAATGCAAGACTGACAGAAAGTCACAAATAAGTGTGATAATGACTACAGTAAGAATTGTATAATTTAAATATTATATTCTCTTACTATAACACAGTATATATTTACTATCTCCAGTGATTTATCGCTACTATTCACTTAGTTTGTATATTATATTTTCATTTTTGTTATTGGTTCATTATTCATACAAAATTAAAATTTTCATAATATATATATAAACAAATAATTAAATACACTGGTGTACATGCTTGTGTGTTTGTGTCTATGCATACATTTAAGTTTTTTCTCCAAGACCTATTAAACTGACCAACTACTTAAAAATGTAAGCCAATATTAATCTAAAATTAGCTTGTATTAAATGTTTTTCGATGTTTGTTTATAATTAAATCAATTTATATTAGATTATGCAATAAT